>NC_083107.1:36261942-36291942 GCF_949774975.1 Lagenorhynchus albirostris
GGCCCAATTCCCTGCTTTAAAGCAGCTTTAACGTTTACTACATTTGACTCTTCAAAGGTTGAGGTAAAGAGACGTTCTGAGGAATGTATAGGAAAGTTATTTCTTTTCATCTTTTTTCCCTGAGTATATTTAATATTTTTAAATGGTCATTTGCTAGGTTTTTGTAGTGGTTAGTCTACAAAAAGCTATGGAATCAGTATTTGTGGCCCAGGAACTTAAGAAGGTTATCATGATCATTTTATTCAGTGTTTAAAGGTTATAAAGCCAGAAAATGCAATTTTATTGCAATTTCCCCCTCAGAATGTTTCATGTTTACACTCAAAATATAAATAAAATATTGTCACTTAAAAAAACCCACAAATCATTAGTTTTAAACACTACAGTTCTACAGTAAGAAAGTTTGATAACCATCAAATGAAAACAGATCAGGAATGGAAAAGAAACACCATTCATTATAGTAACACTATTTGCAGCACTTTAGTAAAAGGGCCCATCAACATTTCCATTATAAACTCCATTTTTGCAAGGGTAACAACATTGCTGGTACAGATTCATTAGCCCTATACTTACATACAAAACGTCAGCCTGGAACACATGCATGTTTCTAACTAATAAGCTTTAGTGTCCCCAAAGAAGTAATTGTTACAAACTTTAGGTGCTAGAAATTTAAAAATTCCTCCTCTGAAACAATTACAAAAGAAAAACAAAAACAAAACCCACAAAACATTCAGAACTGATGGAAAAAAGTTCTCTAGTATTTGCATGAGGATATTATAGATCCTAAGACAGGATGGCAGAAGATACTCACGTGCCCTCTCTCTCACACACAGTATTGTTATTTAATATTCAAACTACCACTGATTTAGGATTACTCAATTTCAGAAGGGACCAGTCATATAAATCTCCACAGCTGAGCTGACTCTGACACAGATGCCTCTCCCCTAAATGAATGTTGGGATCTTTCCAGCCCTTCCCCTGTAATTGCCATTCTCATCCCTGGTACCTCCCCAGGGACCCACTTGCTGCAGGACCCACTGAGGCTCTCTCTTACAATCCTTTGCTACTTTCTTGCTAGAGTCTTCTCCCAACATGCCAGGAGAAATGCCCAGAAGTCTAGGCCACCATCCAGTCCCTACTATCCTCTCTCAAGATGCAAGGGCTTCAGTGTTAAAGGGATTGGTGCTTAAAATCTAGAGCTGCTCAAACCCTGGGAACCTAGGACTCAGGTCTAATGTAACTATTAGTATTATTTTAGTTACATTTTAAATTAATAGATTTTTGTGGGTTTGTCTGGCCTGTGGATGCTTATAACAGTGCTTCTTTTGGAAAATGTATTCTTCAATTCCACAAATCAACTTCTAAATAAACTTCACACCCATTTAAAATTGAGTACAATTCCTTAATACAAAATAGAGAATTACCATATGACCCAGTAATTCCAATTCTAGGTATATAACCCCCAAAGCTGAAAACAGGGATTCGAAGAGATGCTTTTAGACCATGTTCATAGTAGCCAGAAGGTGTAAACAACCCAAGTGTCCATCAATGGATGAACGACTCCACAAAATGTGGCATATACATACAATGAAATATTACTTAACCATAACAAGGAATAAAGTAGTGGTACATTACAATATGGTTGAACCTTGAGAATATTATAATAAGTGAAAGAAGCCAGATACAAAAGGATAACTATTGTTTGATTTCACTTATATGAAATATCTAGAATAAAACAATTTCAGAGAGACAGAAAGTAGATTAGCGAGTCCTAGGGGACCATGAGAGGAGAAAATGAGGAATTAATGAGTACAGAGTTTCTGTTTAGGGTGATGAAAAACTCTGGAAATAGTGGTGGTGATTGTACAATACTGTGAATGTAGTAAATGCTACTGAATTCTACATTTTAAAATGGTTAATTTTATACATGAATTTCAAATCAATACAATTAAAAATTGTATATAGTCAGTACCTACAAGTATATAAAAATTGAAATAGCTGATAAAGTATGCTTTTGCTATAAAAAAAGACGTAGTGGGAAAAGAGAACTGTCTCAAGAGATAGAAAACCTAAAAACTTGGGTACAAGCCCTAACTCAGCCGTTAGTAATTAGGCCATCTTATATGAGCCATTTTCCCAATCTGAGACTCAGTTTTATCATGTAAAGAATATGATACTATCTGCTCTGCTTAATTCTAAGGCTGAGATTCAGAAAGTACACAAAAACTCTAAGATACCAGAGAAAAGGTACTAGCTTCTATAATAAATGAAAAGTTGGAAGTATGGGAACCCCAAAAAGGAAAAGGATGAATAAATATATGCTTTTCCTTCCTAACACCTTATCTTTTACTTCAGTTGTTACCCAGGCTCTAGGCAAATCTTGGGAGACCATTATTTGAGCTGGAGGAGGTTCAGTACGATCCAGGGGGATTCTCGGCATTTATCAAGTTGCGGAACCAAGTCTAGCAGATCCAGTCTAGACTAGATTCTGTCCTGTGTAGTATGGAATATAAAGCCCTGAAGAGATTCTAGAATCAATCTGTAGTCCGTGACTGTCTTTCAGATGATAAATGATCTCTAGTTGGGGCCACTATAAAGCTTCACTGGTAATATGTAGTATGGGGAGGAGAACTTGAGTCTATTTTGGTTAGAACCCTCAATAAATCAGGCCCCAAGTGTGAAAGAAGGAAAGGAAACAGAATTTCTAGCTTTTTCTCTTGTGACACAAGGCTCTTTTATAGTAACATCTAATTTATCCAACACAGAGAGGAAAGGTGCTCTACTTGAAAGAATTAAAAAAAAAAAAAGTCTCCTTAAAATATATAAAGGAAATAATTAAAAAATGTATTACAGAAATTTCACTACCTAGTATTTACATTTTTAATATAGTTAACATAATATTTTCAAAACCCTTCAGAGACCAAAGGAAAAATGCAAGTGTGAAGCCATGTGTTGGTTTATGGCATATCCACACAAAAGTCTATGTATATGAATGAGCATACATGTAACTTGTTAGGGCAATGATAAACATGTTCTAGGTAATCTGGCATAGCAGGTATCATAGGGTATGGTATAATAGGGTTCTGGTGACTTGCATGCTAGCTGAAGGTCAGCCACTTACTGATCTGTGTGGCATTGAGCTTTTCCTGTGCCTCTGTCTCCTCTGTATAACGAGAAGTTTAGGTAATAGTTTTCAAAAAATAAAAAAAACCCTTTTTTTGTTTCATTTTAAATTTTAACCAGTAGAACCTTTTCTTTAAATGAACTCATCCAAGAAGCCCGCTATTTCATATAAATAAACTCAGAGCTACTCTGTTTGAAGTAAGGTAAGAAACCCAGACGTCTATCTGCTTGCTCCCTTATTGTGCTACCAGCCCCAAGGTGTCTGTGAAGAAGCCCTGAAGTCTCCACAGAACACAGCTTGAAACCAATCCGGCCAGATAAAGCCAAAGGTCTCTTCAGATTCTAGTATGTTCTGATTTCACTAATGTAGGCAATTTTCAAATGTCCCATATAAATGCTTATTTCTGGAGGAGTTCTTTAATTATAAATACATCTTTGGCAAATAGAGAAGAAAAAGTTCAAGAAAGCTTTCCAATCCTAATCTACTACTAATTTACTAATCTACTTTACTAATCTACTTTAACACTGCCATAAAATTAAAGCAATTAATTAGATTAAAGGAATAGATTTTCCACTTACATTTTGACATTTTTTTACTTAATATAGTGTACTTTTAATTTGGCATGAATGATTTGAATTTATTTCCCATTTTTACCCCTTTTGTAGGAGCAGGATTTTAAAGAAACATATATGTATAGACATATATTTTAAAGAAATATATTTCTTTAAAATATACACACATACAGTTTTTTTTTTTTTCCAATAGCTTACTGTACACTTAGATCTATTCAATCACTATTGGCAGTCAGCATTAAATGCCAATCTACCCTCTGCTTAGGAGCTAACTTGCTGCTCTAAACCATTTTTACAAACCTTCCTATATACCTTAATCCTTTCAAATGCAACTGTGACACAAAGTATTACAGACTTTTAAAAACCAGTTCTCTTGAAAAAAATTGTGGAGCATCAGTAACCAGATAGTATTCTCAAATTTCAGTGATCTAGTCCGTGGAGATGTCCCCTATGCATAGTGCTCTGTTTCATGCAGTACATGGCTTTAGCTGGCCAAATCTTTTTTTTTTCCCAATGAATCAGTAGAACAGTGAAGATCTTACTTTTTTTTTAAGCAGTGGCATATCAATGAGGCACAGATGTGTATTCCAACCCTGCATGGATGAGCACACTGTTCAATAGTGCTGGCTCACACGGTATCAGGGCGAGTTATCACTTCCCATGAAGGCACTCTTATCACCAGGGCCCAGAGAGGTGGCTGCAAATCGCAGCCTTTTTATTTTCAAGGCAGTTCTGCTGAACATTCAGGCTTCAAAGATTCACACTTCCAAAACTCTATAAGAGTTTGTGAACGCTCAATTTGCCAAAACTGTTTACAGTGTAATTGGGCACCGTACCTGTGTCCATGAGATAGCGAAGGCGCTTCTCCACCAGCGCGGCACGGGTGTCAATTTGCTTTTGCTCATTCTCTAGTGCTGCCAATTCTCCTACAACATACTGACTGGTGTCTTTGAACCCTTTCTGTTAACGAGAACAAACAGGAAAGAAAAAAAAATCACTTGTAAGTTGCATTTTTCCTTTTTACAAACACTTAGTAAAGCACTTACCTAGAGAACCAAATACGCCCTTAGTATCACTCTTAGTAACTAAAAGCAACGCCCTGTGATTCAAAAAATTTTCATATGTATTACATATATTGCAAAACTTTTGTAAATAGAGAAAATCTTGGCTGTTTAGTATTATATTTATAATTTAACACCCAGATTTGCCAGATTTAAAAAGTTAACACTAAGTAAGAAAAAAATTCTCCTTAAGAGTTGAGTCAGAGTGATTAAGCATGGACAAGGATAGAAGATAATTTTCCCTTGGTGACTGTCAAAACAAACACCAATGACATCTTTAATTCAAAAGTGTAATATATAAAAATGGAATTTAACTAAGGAATTGCTTCTTAAAGAATCTATCCTGAAAAAAATCAGATTTGTTCTTACAAAAATATAAAATTAAAAAGATACATTTCTTCTTTTCATAGTAACTATACTATTTAAAGTATTTTTAAAAAATGATAAAAGAGAAGTTTCTAATATCTCCAGTTTCCCCTCCAGCTGGCTTCTGTACTTTAACATGTCATTCTGTTGATGTATTACTAATTATTGTAGCTGCGAATTCTAACTTGACAGGTGGTTTCAAACCTTGCTACACTGGATCTAATGCCACCAGTACACTGATTTGGTTAATCTTCCATTTAACCAAATTTGGATTTCAACTGAAATTTTACTTTTTACAACCAAGCATGTTAAAAAAAATTATCCTTAGAAGTTTTATTTGAAGTAGCAGTTCTATTATAAAGTACCAATATAGGCTTACTTTTTATTTTCCTATTACAAATTGAAATCGTTAGGGGGCAGGGTTATTCATGGTATAGTACCAAACTGATTAATTATAGCTTCCTTTGGAATGCTTGTTTGTCTTGTGGCATTTCTAGGGGTTAGTTTCCTAAGTAGCTGAGAAATACTAAAGAACTGCTTAAGTGATTACTCTCACCACTACCACTACTAATATCAGCACTTACAATATTTATTCAGAGAAATAAATGTGAACAACGTTCTTGTGTCAAATCCCTTCCCTACCTAGAAGCATATTAATCTCTAAGAAGCCATGAGGAATTATCTTTCGTTACTCCTTAAACAAGAAACAAAATCAAGAATTATGTTATTTACGAGGATATTTTGGAATTCTCATAATGAACAAACCTGTCTAACCATATGTGTAACTTATTTATCTTTGGAACCAGTAAACTGTACTCACACATGAACTCAATTTAAACCAGCTTATTGTTAAACTGACTATGGTAGTTGACAAACTTAAGCTGAAATATTTTAAAAAATCATGAAACTGATAATGTCTCAGGATAGACTGATCAAATAAGTTACTGTATTTTTAAAAGATTCATACAAAGAGGATATTCTTCCATCTCACTATGAAATAGAAAAACTATAACAACAGAATAAATGCTAATGGTAGGTTTAAAATCTGGAATCTGGTGAATGCTTTTTGTATCTACCTGTCAGACAGCAGAGCATTTTCAAAAAGGACTATTCTCATTTCCATCCAGAGGGACAAAACAAACATAGTAAAAGTAACAAAGATATAAGAAAACAGAAGTGATAAGCAACACGTAAACTTCATTGCTTGTACTGATTGGTTCAGTTAAAAATAGTAACAAAGTTTATAGTCAGATTTCTTTAGTGTGAGTATATAGTATACTCAAATATTCTGTATCTTATAAATTATACCAAATATTTCATCAGGATATACCACTTAGCTCTTCTATGTATTAAGACGTGCCAGGTTTTAGTAAAACAACTTTAAAACGAGAACTTAAAAATGAGAAGTTTTTACAGCTCTAAAATGTAGTTTGTAACTCTGACTACATTTGCAAGGATTTTAAAATCCATAAAAGACAATTTTAAGAGTAAAAACAAAGAAAATATTTACACAAACTGGGGATAATAATAATAAAAAAAAGTAGCACCATTAAAGAGAGCAATGCTTCCAGACAAAAATTCAAGTTAAAACTTGTTCTTCCTGCTTCTGTCCCGCAGCTGTCCATCAAAAGCAGCTTTCTCCCTGCGGTCTATCAAATATTTCCCTCACAAATCAATTTTACACATGATCAGCCCATACCCCTACTGAGCTGAACCTCCCCGTTAATTAAGTGAAGAAATTACCATATATATTATATTAATGCAAACATCATTCAGCTAGTAATTCACGGCTGATCTGGATAATGGAAAGGTTGAACACCCATTAACCCAAGCCAACAAAATGGGTTGGCTGAGAAATTCTAGCAGGTCTCATGTGACTTTTCCCTCTAACTGCAGCTCTGCGGTATCTGCTATTGTAATAATTAAAATCCTCCCAGTAGATCAATACTGGAATCTCTTTATGGGAAGTGCCCTGATGGAAATGTCTCAAGGAAGCTGGGGCTGTGGAACTCTGAAAAATTCATTTTTTTTATCTGACAATTATCACCACACTGCAGACTAATTCAACAGTGCACCCCTCTCACTCTGCTTTGAATGCACTGGAGATTGACATCTTAAAAAACCTAACATCTCATTTTAACAAATAAAGGCACTATTTCCACATACAGTTTGGAATTATCAGCAATCATGAAACCACACAAAAAATTAATATACATTAAGCACTTCATCTTCTGATGGCTTCCTCTGAGTTTCAGTTATTGCTGCCTTCTCCTCATTTCCTTTCTTTGTATCTTCCTGTATTGATCTCTGCCTTTTCATCTCTTAAAAAAAGGGAAAGACATGTAAAATTATTATAAAGCTTGATATTTGTGTATTGAAATGTGGATTTACATTATCAGCTTCTATATATATATATATATATATATATATACACATATATAAATATTGTTAAATCATAAGATGGGAAAACATGTAAAAAAGTGTTCCTACCTGGTCTATTCTCAACATATTGACTGAAAGACTGAAGTTGAGTTTTTCTTACTGTAGAATCCTTGCTAAACACAACAGGATTTCTAAATCGTTCTGTTGCTTTTTGTAATCGCTCAGTCCGGAGATCTTCTGTGCCATTCTAAAAGTGAAACAAATGTGGTAAGAGAGTCCTGATCTTATAAATGTGAAATTACACATTAGTAAAACAAGTTTTACTGATTTAAGATAATGCCAACTTAGAAACGTTTTGAAAGAAAAAAGGACTATAAAGAGATGTTCTAAATAGCTCAACGGCAAGGTCTGTTGCCTGTAACTGAAACCTTTGGGAGACATGGTTTAAATGGAGGATCATTCTTGATAACTGTGATTCATTAGATACTGCGAACTCCCATGTCTTCTTCTGATATGTATCATTTAAAAGCCACATTGCCTCTGTCTACCACCGACCCACCACCCCAGCCCCACTATTCTGCCCCATCTGTTTGTACAGTCCCACAGACTTGTATGACAAGAAGAACTAGTTTCTAATTTTATGCCCATTGAGATAAACCACTAATGCTGGATGAAGGCTAAAAGGTAGGATTATAACACTACCCCACTGAACTGCATTTCATCAGCTATAACTTTCCAAAGCCAGATTTGTAAGTAAGCCCTTTACAGCTAAGGAAACTACAATTATCTTTTCCAGAGCTTCCTATGTTAATACTGGTAACAAATTCAAATGGTTCTATCAACAAGAAATATCCCAGAAGACTGAACCACTGCAGTGTGTGGAAGCCGCAGATACCGTGGTGCTGTGTACCAAACAAATATTTCATTTTATACCTAATCTTTATTATTTTTATTAAGTGTTTTGAAAGTAAATAGGGAAAGGCTAAGATGCATGACTAATAGCTAAGCCTGCTGAATGCTGAAACTGGTTATCAAAAGCTACCAAGACTTTGCCCTTCCTCTGCATTGAGACAATCAGTAATGAGGGAGTCCTCCAATGGCCTATTCTCTAGCCTCAAGGAGGCCTGGGATACAGAATCCTCAAGGGAAGGTAACAGTTTATCCTTTTCCACAAACACAGAATGCCTCATTTATAAACGTGTAAACTGCATTTTATTAAAAAAATAAAACCCTAAATCAATGCTGAAAGCTTCAAGAGAACAGATGGACTCTATATGTTCTTTATAAGCACCATTTAAAAAATCTGAACTAAAAAGATCCATACAAAGACAAGCTGTTTAAAGCACACATTTTGTTGGAATAAGTTTGAAAATAACTACATTTAAGAGCTTTCTGGAAAGCAAAAACAACTGCATCTATTTAGATAATTAAACTTGAGAACGAAAATACCTCTGTCTTATTTTTTTAAGTTATATATTTATTATTAGTATCATGCTATTAATATGCTAGCTATGTAGCCAGGATAGAAACAATTATGGCTTTTATTTATTTGTTTGTTTGTTTAAGAAAAGTGTGTATTCTACTGTTATCATAATAACTGCCCAATAGTCTAAAACTCAAGTCTTTACCAAAATAAACAAACACGGCTAAATTTTTTGAGGCCTGGCAACATGCTAAAATATCAGTGCGATTAGCCAGCAAATCCCATCTTAAGAAACCTTTTTATGACTAGGGACTTCTGCCACTTTACAAATGTATTCCTCTAAACCCACTAATTCAGTTAGCCTTTTCAATCCATTGTATTATTCTTAGTCCAGCTTCATTCTGCATTAAATCCAGTGCAGAAAGCTAAATTGAACGCAAAAAATCAGACCTGATCCAGGCTTCCTTTTGTTCAAAGACAGTGACCAAAAGTCCTCTGGTGCTGCCACACACTTTCATCACCAATTTATAGAAACCGACAGTATAAGGGAAAAGCAATGAAAGTCATTGTCTTGGGACTTCAAAGCATCTCTGTGTCAGGGGAAGGAAATCCTTTCAGTCAGCAGGGCAGTCCCCATAGTCCGCAGGTGGGTGAAAAAGTTATACAAGACTAGAAATGCCCTAAAGCTAGAGAAATATTAACGATACAGTGCAAGGAAAAGGGGGGATGGCTTGAGTGGGGATAATATAAATACTACAAATCATCATCATTATCATCATCATCTTATAATGTTGCATTTTGGCTAAAATCTTACACAAGGTAAGATTTATATTGGCACAAAGCACATGCAAGTATCTTAAAAATTTATATTCAATCACATACCATCTTCAGGAATTAATTTATCTTAACAGGTCAAAGGCTGAAGATGATAGAATATGCTAGAATTCTCTTAGCAATATTCTCGTTTAGCAAAATACAAATGCATACAGAAGTCAAGAATAGTTTTTACTTTTACTGACATATCAACTTAAAGTAGTAGTTTATCTGAAAAACAGTACCTGAATACTGATTACCATACTGGTATTTAATTTATTGGCTATTTAATAAAAATTTGTATATCTTAATCTTAATGTGAAGAATTTGGTAAGAAACTGACTTTAGGATTATGAAGTGCCAGTGGAAATTAGAATACACAGATACTAAGTCAAATATTTTAAACAAGTAAGATTTACCTTAATGTCTTGCTCTGAACTTTCAGTTATAGCTTTGTGAGCAGCGCTGGAAGGTGAATTTGCCACCTGTGGCTGAGTGTCTAGGAGTTTCTTCAGCTTCAAGTCCACCAACTTAGTGTTTTGTTCTGTTAAATATGCAAATACTATGAATAACTGTATGAGATGCGTTTAGATGTGTAGGCTATCAATTTAAAGGACTTCATAAAAATATTACTATATTAAAAAAAGAGAACTCTTTATATATATATGTATGTATGTATATATAAACTATACTGCATACCATATAACTATAATATAACTAAGTAGTCTTTAGGGATATTGACTATATTCCCTTTTTAAAAATTGAGACATAATTGATATGTAACCTTGTGTAAGTTGAAGATGTACAATGTGTTGATTTGATACATTTATATATTGCAATATGATTACCACCATAGCATTAGTTAACACTTCTATCATGTCACAAAATTATCATTTCTTTTTTGTGGTGGGAATAAATAAAATCTAGTCTCTTAGCATATATTCCGGGGTGTGTGTGTATGTGTGTGTGTGTGTGTGTGTGTGTGTATGATATACATGCATGTATATGTACTTTTCCCCAAAATCAGTTCCCTTAAAGAATATAGGCAACATGCCTAAAGACTATTTAGTTATTCTATAGTTAATAGCAGCTATGCTTACCTGAAAACTTAAGCCCATATTTGATGTACATATTTATATTAGCAACTGTATAGGTTGTACATAATAAAACAAGGTATTACAAAGTAGGTATTTAAAAGAGGTAACACATTTGATTAAAAATTATATTACTTTATTGTTTCAATTCTTCTAGTATATTAAATTTAGACATATAATGCCACATTAAGTTCTTAAGATGATCTTAGACAGTCATGTACACACTGTTAGAATCCAGTGTTCCAATGTTTATGGGTATACATATATACCCAGCATTGAAACAGGGTATATGTTTACAAATACCTTCTAATTACAGGGCAGAAGTACAATAAAGATTATCACATTTTGGAATGTGTGAAATATGGATAGAAATTTAAAATAAATACAAAATAGCTATAACTTTAAAAATAAACAATTTCAAATTATTTTTAGCAAGTAAATTAATCTGTATTTAATAAAATAGCTCAGAAGAGAATGGAAACAAATAATTCTATTTAAACATTCACTCAAAGCAACTCTTTAATAAAATGATTATAAAAGACATGCCAACCATTTGATGAATGATATTTTTCATAAAGATTAATACGTTTTCTAATTATAAGACTCTTAATAAATGCTATTATCATTACTTTCATGCAAATTGGTCAGTTTATATTGCCAGGCTTCTCTTTTAAACAATATCTGATGAACTATGGTCAAATCAAGATAAAGATTAAACAATTTATTATTAAAAAATTATGACTTTTATATACATATTAAAAAAAGAATTTTGAGGAAAATAAAGCCAGGATAAAAAACCATAATGTATGCTACATGCTTCCAGATTCCAGTTTGCATTCCTATTTCTTACTGCCATGAAATAAACCATAGTCTGAATTGGAAAGTCTGTCCTATGCACTCGCCAACACTTATTGGCATGCTGGAGAGTTGTAAACAATATATTACTTAACTCCAAAAACAGGAGGACTGAGATGGGTTTTCTTTTTAGGTATACAAAAAGTAGGAAGAGTGTTTTTAAGAAGGACAAGAATCAAGCCTAATGTTAGGCCTAATATTAACCAACCTTTAAATACATTAAAATACCCCACAAAGTTGCTATAACTAAAACTAGAAAATTCTCTTTACCTTACCCAAGAAAGGGCTAATTTCTCCTGTCTTCTTAATTTACTGTTAAATCAGGAAATATGTACCACTTATTGTCACTGATTTTATACTTCCATGAATCAAATGTTAAGGCTTTAATTCTGTACTTCTGGATGCCCTCCGTGGTAAAGAGATGATACTGGTTTCTACTAAAGACTTTGATGGTGGTTGTGGTGAGAGGGTGGGTAAGCAAAAACAAAAATTTTTTTCAAAAAGAAAAATCAAACTTATCCAAGTTCTAAAGTATTTTAAATAGAAATAAGTAAAACGCAGTTTTAATTTGGGGTTAATTTTTTTTTAAGTTTCCTTAAATATCAGCATTCTCCTGGACTTGTACAATTATAAATATACTGACCTGTATCTAGTAAAAGTATTATTTAATACTAGACCATGAAGGAGCTACTGACAAAAGACACAGATTTTTTTGGGTGCTCTCTATAGTTAGGAAGACCATGTTTGATTGTTTCTTGGAGAAGTAACAGCATGATTTCAAATAGCGAAGAAACAAAGCAAGTTAGCATTGCAAGGACATGCCAGGGTTGGGAAGAATACCTGCTCTCCCTCCCTGTAGCTTTTTACAGGAAAAGATAAATATTAGGGATTTCACTTTCTTACCTTTAAGTTTAAAAAGATTGCTAAAGACTTTTTATTGCTATAAGAATTCAATTCAATAAGTATTTATGAAACCTCTCACATATACAAAGCTACCTGCTGCTGACTTATAAAGGTAGTGCATATGGAACACTCATCTACTTAACCATCAGCAAGTATCTTTATATTTTATACAGTAACTCAGAAGTTCAATTGCAAATGTGATTATCGGTATAATATTTATTGATATATAATATGAGATGAATTTAATAGTCATCTATATAAGCAGTTTTCAAAGAGTTTTATTGTGATTAGTTATTAAGTATGTATAAAATAATTTATTAGTAGTAATATTTAAATATTTAAGGTAAGCACAAAATTTATAAAATAATATTACCACTAAGACTATCAATTCCAAACCAAATCAGAAAATCTGATCCATGGTTTAGTTTTACATTTGAAGCATTCCATAGGTACTACATCTATACCTTACAACATCACGACAAAATATTTAGGCTGAGAAGGGAACCAATCATAAAATGTCTACAAATTGTCCCATATAACATAAAATATAAAAGTGAATCTTAGTAATAAGAGAAAAACTAAAATTTGCTATTTCAATTTTATTGCTAATTTTAACATTAAGCCTAAAACAAAATAATAACATAAAATTGATGGAAAGTGGATTTAGCTAAATTTGTGAGGGCGTAAGATGTAATAAAACTACTAAAAGAACTTATTATCATTATTAATGAGATAATAATAAAAACATAACAGTTTTAATAGTTAATAAACAGTTACAATAAAAATATAAGAGTTTGCCATGCAGCAGGACACAAAGTATTTATAATCTGAAATTACCGGGAGTATCAAGGTCATTTTCTAAGTTAGTAAGTTCATCTCCACCTCCTACAACAAAGCCTTCGGAAATCTCCTCATTAGTATCTATCTCAACTTTATCATTTTCATCTGTAGGAAAATGTAGCAATAATGTTAGTATATTATTTCTATTTTATATCATTTGTTAGAAACACTAAGGAAAAACATTAGTATTGTAATGACAGTTCAAATTCAGGTCTGACACAGATGAGCAAGTTAAGAAATCAGTTTTAAGCTACTTTTTCACTACTGGATTAACATTTATATTTTACATTCATATGTCAAAGATGAATTGTCACACCAAAGCAGATGCAAAAATTTTGACAATTTGTCACATGCTGTCTCTGAATCACTGAGGTCCTTGAATCCCTATGTTTAAAAATGTAATCTACTGGTAATCTCTAATAACAGTATACAAAAATAAAGTTGGGGGACTTCCCTGGTGGCACAGTGGCTAAGAATCCGCCTACCAATGCAGAGGACACGGGTTCAAGCTCTGGTCCGGGAAGATCCCACATGCCGTGGAGCAACTAACCCCGTGCGCCACAACTACTGAGCCTGCACTCTAGAGCCCACAAGCCACAACACTACTGAGCCTGCGTGCCACAACTACTGAAACCCGCACGCCTAGAGCCCATGCTCAGCAACAAGAGAAGCCACCACAATGAGAAGCCCGTGCACCGCAACAAAGAGTAGCCCCCGCTCGCTGCAACTGGAGAAAGCACGCACACAGCAATGAAGACCCAACACAGCCAAAAACAAACAAACAAACAAATAAAAATATTAAAAAAAAAAAGTTGGTTTGGTAACAAAGTCATCAAATAACGTTTCTAAATTTCACATTTTTATCATTTATTAGATATAAATGTATAAGGAAACAACTCATTCTTTATAAACTTGTAGCTATATTTAAATCATTTTCATGAAGACTTGAATGCTTTTGTGCTATTAGTGAAATATTATCAAAAGCATTATGGATGAATTAAGAGACAAGATTGAGACGAGAATAGACAGTACCTTTATGCAAAAGAAAGTTCAGAAACAATTAAGACAGTACATCTTGGAAGACATAAAGCTGGTAGAAAGACCTGTTATTCAAAATTAAATACATGGGAATAAGGTAATCACACTATTTTTTTATACACTTAGTAAAACATCTTAGGTCATAATTAATTAATGGTATCATTTTAAAAAAGATTTCTATTACATATTTTTCCGTTTTAAACCCTAGTGATAAAATTGGTTAAGTAATTTTGAATATTACACATTTAAAAAGTCATAGCAATAATTTGACTTGTATATTAGAAGTTAAGCTTTAAATTCTGCTATTGACAGGCAATGTACCTTTTGGAGAAATATCTGTCTAGCCCTGGGAGTTGAAGAATATCCCTACTATTCAACAGTTTATTTTTCATAGGGCAACTTTTATTAATAATGAGGTGTTCCAAAGGTTATTACAATTGAGAAATACTAAATTCTATAGCTTTGGCTTAAACCTTCAATATCTGTCCTTTTCCCTGTAGAGCTTTGTGTTTGATTTTAGGCTTCCCAAGTAAATATTTACTATGAGCATTAATATTAATAATAGTTTACATTTATTGAAGACTTCCTATGTACTATGTAAGCCGTTTAGAACAATACAACACAGAGAAAAAGAATGAGAAATGCCCCCAGGGGAAAAGCACTGCTAAATGCTTTCAAATCGCTAAGGTATTATACTTGGCTATATTATTTAAGTACAATAAGTTGACAGAGCTTTTCTAATCAACTGTGCTTAGTACAACTACTTGACTAATTTCATAAAAGTCAGCACCTTCATCTTCATTATCCTCAAAAATTCTTCTCTAAATAATTTTGTAGTAAAGGGAAATGAATTAACAGATATTTCCTGAGTGCCAAGTAAGTGTTCAGAACACTTCCTCTTATCAGAGATAGTTTACTACCAATAGTTCTTAGAGTACAGTACTTTGTTGTTGCAACCAGCCTTTATTGGTTACTACTGACCAGAATTAATATAGAGTGAAAACAAAAAGTTAAACATTCATTCATTTATTTATTCAAGAAACTTCTACTATATGCCAGATCTGCAATTTACAAAACACTGCTAGATGTTGAAGAGATACCAAGTTGTATAAGACATTTATTCCACCTTAAAGTTATACATTCAAATGACTAAAATACCATGTACGACAGTTAAGTGTTATGGGGTAAAAATAAGGTATAGAGCAAATTCAGGGAGGAAAGATTATTCTTTGCCAGTAGCACCAGGAATTATTTTTTGGAAGCAGTAACCTTTAAATTGGGTCTTCAGAAATGTACAGGATTTCAAAAAGTACAATTGAGGGAAGGGCACTACAGGCATGAGAGCAGGAAAGGGTAGGTTATGTTCAAAGAATGGTATAGCTCTATTTTGCTCAAGCATACTTAAAGGGAAATAACGGGAGGTAAGACTTGAAAGGTAAAACTGCAGAGAGCATTGAAGGGTAGGATAGGAAGTTTAGATTTTACTTGGTAGGAACGGAGAGATATTTGTGTTCAAACATGATCAGCAATGTGCTGTTTAACAGACAGCAGTCTATATAAGCAGTTTCTTACCACAGTGTTTCATGGTAATCAGTTGTGAAATATGTATAAAATAATTACTAGTAATATAAGCGCTGAAGCTTATGGGGTTTTTTTAATATAAATTAGAGTAGCTCCAGTATTAGTCCTAAAATATCACTCTCGCTTACATTCTGATATGCCTTCATATGTGAAAGAAAAAGTGGTCCAGGGATTGCACATGGGAGTGCAATCCCTGGAGCCACGTGACAGCATCCTTCATGCGAGATTGCTGAGTAAGATGTTGGACTCTAGCACACAAAGGCTGGAGGCAGGAAATCCAAGTTGGAGACTGTTATAACCTCCAGGTAAGTAGTATGGAGAGCTTTAACCTATCATAAAAGAACTGGAAGTGGGTATGACTTGAAAACAAACTGGATATTGGGTGGTTGGGGGAAGGATACTGAGGAGAGGAAGAGTGAGGCAGATGACTCTCCAGACAGTGACTAGAAGGACAGCACTGCTATGAAAAGAAGCTAAGTCTGGAACTGTGGTTGGATCTTGGTACTTCAGGTCCTGGGGTTATGCAGTGGGATATTCATTACCCCTTTACACAGTGCCAGGCTCCTGTGTGATGTTAAACAGGTGCCATTCATTTTATTTCCCAGCTAAATGAAATCTCTATCTATACTACCACTCACCAGTAATGCTGAGTGGGTTAACTCAATGTTTATATATGTATTGTTAACCTTAGATAAAAGGATTACTATTTGGGAAGGGGAAAAGTAAAAATTGATCTCCCATACAGCTCAGGTTTTCTTAAGAATAGGTTTCCACTTTCTTTCCATTCACTGACTTCAGGTTTACAATGAACAGGAATTCTTTTCGATAGTTAAAATGTTACACATTTCTTAACACCTGTTGAAATACTCTAAATGCATTTTAGCAGAATTAAAGTGCATGTTTGTCTTTGTGTGTGTGTTTAAAATATTATACGTTATTTATACGATATATATAAGATTATATATATCTTTATGGCTAACCACTGAAAATCCAGTAGGTAAGCGTGGCAGAAAGTAAACTAGAGATCCAATACACAATGGAAGGTGGTTTGCAAGTATGGCATGTATAATGTGTATAGGAAAAGGTAAAAAGAGATTGTATATACACTGGAATGAGACAATGCATTCTAGCTGACACTGCATAGCACTATAAGCAAAATGGGGATCCCAATGGTATGATTAATAGCACAGCAATAAGGCCAGTCTTACAACACTTATCATTTATAAATAAATTGAATGAAAAATCAGAATATCTGGTGACAGTAAAAAAAGAATATCTGCACTTTTAAAAAAAGAAATTGAGGCTACCATTAAAAACATATTCACAGGGACCTCCCTGATGGTGCAATGGTTAAGAATCCGGCTGCCAATGCAGAGGACATGGGTTCAAGCCCTGGTCTGGGAAGATACCATATGCGTGGAGCAACTAAGTCCGTGCGCCACAATTACTGAGCCTGCGAGCCACAACTACTGAAGCCTGCGCACCTAGAGCCTGTGCTTCGCAACAAGAGAAGCCATCGCAATGAGAAGCCTGTGCACTGCAACAAAGAGTAATAGAAAAAGCCTGCATGCAGCAATGAAGACCCAACGCAGCCAAAAATAAATAAATAAAAAAAAATATTCACACAAAATGGTGGTTTAGAGAATACAGAGATGGTACCTAAGTGTACATGAAACTGTTTCTTCCCAGGAAAAAAAAAATATTCAGAATAAAATTTCTCATTTGTATCATGATTTTAAAATTCTCATTGAAGGTTCCCTATGAAATTCATAACTTTTAAAGTTATTCTATAGAAATCAAACAAATGATAGAAAACAATACAAATATATTATTAATAGAAGCTGAAAGTAAAAATTACTGAAGGCCTGTAAGATTTTATTTTGGGTCAACAAATTTAGATAAATCTATTTGCCATAACTGAAATAAGGATAATGCAGGCACACAAACATTCTCATGGATAAAATTTTTAAATTTTAATTTATTCATTTGAAATGCAAAAACAAAGTACACTATTCCATCTAAATCAGAGAGGCAAAAATGTCAGTTTAAAAGTTCAATGACCCTCACCTAACCCAAACCAAAGTGATAAGCTACAGAATAAAAAAATACATATATGACATATATACACATATATATAAGTACACATAAAATATATAAAATCTATATCATATACATCCCATGTAATATATAATAAATATATGATATATTATAATATCATCTTCAAATTAGATAAACACCTTCCTTGCAAGTGCCCATGGGCCATTAATAAAAATGTAACATTTATTTGGCCAAAATAAAAACTTATTAATTCTCAAAGCAGAAATTCAGGGCATATTCTCTGACCACAATACCATACAACTAAAAATGAAAATACCACAATTCATCCACAAACAACTGTACCTTGCCAAGTAAGATCAATACAATAAATGAACCCACAACTTTGTTACCTAAAATGAGGATTTTAAAAGGAGGCTGTTATAGGTCTACAGCTAAACAACGAAGCAGAAATTGAAAAAACACATGTAGTATACCACAATATCACCTGACGCTCCTCTAAGTCCTAAAATTATGTCAAGAGGAGGACAAGTAAAAGCCAGGCTGTAGCTCCTTGGACTGATTCTGTTATTTCACAAGAATTAGGCTACTTCTGGTTGAAATAGGATGCAAGTGGGATGCTTGAATACCTGGCTTTACATGACCTAAAATATCTTGCATATATTTTCTGCGGACACCTGAGGCTTATGACACCTCACCTCTAACTTACTACTAAGTTTTCCTTTCCTCACTGAGGATGGAAAAAAAACAGGCTTTTCAAGTAGGTTCAGGCAGTGAGTTTGAGTATCATGTTCAACGCGTCCCCTAGGTTGTGCTTTCACCTGATTATTTCAGCTCTTGACTACCCCCTCTTCTTTGTCACTTTGGACCACTGCTTCCAAAAATTTTCCCACCCTAGTCTGTCTTCTAGGCTGGTCCCTATTCATTTTTCTCTCCTCCTTTCACACTATTCCTTATTCAGACCTGATAATTCCCATTAGACATTGGAAGAATGGACACTAATTTGTTAACTGTTTCCCCCTGACTTATCAACCTCATAGGGTTATTTTCATTTAGGAATTAGACTCTTGTGAAATCAAGTGAATTTCTAATTTGCTATGTAAGGGTCAGCAAACTATAGCATGGGGGCAAAAACCAGCCCACCACCATTTTGGGGTAAATAACAGGCATGCTCATTAATTGACATATTGTTCAAGCCTGCTTTCAGACTACAAGAGCAGAGTCGAGTAGTTAAGACAGAGAACACATGGTCTGCGAAGGCTATAAAAATTTACTCTGGCCCTTTCCAGGAAGTTTGCCGAATCCCAGCCTAGCACAGCGACTGGCACTGCTAAACAGATAAATGTGTATGTATGAATGGTTGAATTCTAGGCAGGAATTTTACCCTCTCCCTTGACCTAAAGGTCTCTTCCCCGCCTCCGGCCTTGATAGCTTCAGCTTAGGCCTTGATGCCAGAGCAGACCTAGTCAGAACCATACACCTTTATGAAGACAGGCCAATATCCACCACTGAGGTCAAGGAATAGGCCTGCACTGCTTGTAGCTCAACCTTAGGTCTGATTAAGAGCCTATCATCTGATATGTGGCCGTTTCCAACATCCAAGGTATGGTGTGTCCTATGAGAGAAATGGACCCTGGGCACTTTGGTCTCCTTAGGGAACAGTCTAGACTCTTCAGCAGGTTCTCATAAGTCATCTGTTGAACCCTGTCCCGCCTTCATTTCACCTGGCTTTTCCTTTTCTAGTCTGTACTTCTTTGCTAGCTTCAGAGATCCAATCCTCACTTGTTCTTTTTCACTCTGTTGACTGCTGAATGATGCCAAAATCAGGTCTTCACTTTCCCCAGTTACCAAGTTGGGAAGATACCCATTTTTGGGGTTATAACACTGACTAAGTCTCTCTACCTAGTCTAGTCCTGGCTTAGGCTCAACTGGGGTTGGATTATAGAGATAAGACCAATTACATAGCTAACTCATCCCACACCATTAATCAGAAATTTTTAATTCTTAGCCTTCCCAGAGTTCACAACTCATTTAGCGTTGTTATCTGCTCACTGCTGGAAAATAAAATTGAGACAGTGGATGCCTCTCTATCTTATTATTACTACTCTTCCATGGGTTTATGATATCACAGGGAGGTAGTATTAGTAGCTTTAGGGCAGTCTATCCGGAGGGTCGAGAATATGAGACTTTTTCTATCTTTCTGAGATACAAGGAGGCAAAGATTTTTAAGATTTACTTAGAATATCTGGAATTTTTATGATATCAAAGAAACATCTTGTTACTAATCATAAATGAAAGCAAATTATAATAGCATTATATAATGTAGCTGTGAGTAGTTACTGCTGTTACTATAAAACTTTAGTAGTGAGTATAGAAACTGTAATAAAAATTCTGAATGACAGGAGTTGAAAAGGTAAGATGAAGGATTTAACTAAGAAATAAACATTCTGAGAATACCAGATGGACAGATATACAGCTACTTGGGAAAGCAGCTTTCAAATGTATGGGATGGAAGGTTATATGCTATAGGCATTGGTTGGAATGCTCTACAACAGTAAGATTTTAATATAAGGAATCAATTAGAAATAACAGCAGTAAGTTTCAGTTTACTTTGAAGAAACTTATCATTGACCTAGAAATGGTTTCCTTTGTTTCAGTTCTCTAAGGTCTTATTCGAGTCCTCACTTGCCTACTCTCCAGAGTGATCTTTTAGCATTTAAGATTAATTCAGGACAAGTACCTGGCATGTTCTGATAGATAAATAGGTCACATACCTTTGAAATAGAAAACCCCACAGGCCTCCTGAATATACTACTCAAATAAAAATGTAAAAAGTTTCAAGTTAAAGATGCCCAAATTGAGCACTGAGAGGCAAAACTAAAATTCCCTTTAATTATATGTACAGTCCTTGTCCTAAAATAAAGCTTAGAATAATTTCTACAGATATTGAAAAAGACCCTCTTCGAATCAGGAGACTAAGAAGAAATGCATATGGGACTTGTTCAAAATGCTTACATGTCAGGCTATAATGCTGGAACACTGTTAAAGCTACTTTCCAAAGATCTGGTTCAAAGTGAAAATCTCTCATGCCAAAGCTCTCCACTAACAAGTCTTGTGATCTACATGTTGAGGACTTGATTGCATTTTACTCACTCCTAATACAATTAATGAGGCATCATGGGGAATTACAAACCAAGGCCCGTCTGAGTTTTCTCCTAAATCATACTCTTAGTGTTACTTGAGTACTAATCATACTTAATCATAATCAAAGTACTTCTTGAGTTGACTTGGAAATTGGCAATAGTCATCTTCTGATTTACTATGCTTTAAGTTTTTTGTAACATACTGATAGGCTAGAAATTTTATGTATTTGATGCACAACATTTTGAAGTAAGAATAAAAAGTCCCAAAACATCCATTGCGGATTTCTGGGTTGTGTGTAGAATATGATACAAGATTCTTTAACTCACCTCCAGATGCCTTTGACCTTTCTTTCAACTTTTCTGCAGCCATTTCACCATAGCTGGGAAGTTCTGACATCTTCACTCCCGATCGAGCTTCTGCTATTAGCTGACGAGCTCTCTCTCTCAGCTGCCGACGTCGCTCTTCATCTTGCTGCTAAGATATATTGAACAGTTGCCAACTCAGTAATTGACAGAAATGCAATTTCATTTTCAATCTGATCATCATGATAGTAACTGGTTTACAGCATGGTGCTTGGCCCACATTATAAATAGGATGCTCTATATCAGTTGGATGTCATACCATTTTTAAAAGACATCCAAGAATCAGATTTTTAAAAAACATTTACAAATTATTGTATTATGTCTGTTAAAGATTCAAACTAGCCTTTAAAGAATGTTTGGCAATATAATTACTGAGAAAAGAGCAGGATCTACTATTAATAAAATAATCAGGCTTATAGGAAAAAAGTAACAATACTGAAAACAGAATTTCAATTAATACCTTATTTTTTTAAGATTAGAATTTAACTTGCAATTTTCTAGTAAAGGCATAGAGCACTGGCTAAAAGAAATCTTTGATAGCAGAATATGCTGCTACATCATGTTGATCAAATATAGGAAGTGGTATTTTTAGGGGGCTACAGCAGGAATGGGGATAGTACACATTAGTTCCACAGTTATTGTTGTTGATAGTTTTAAAATCAGAATTGGGTAACTGATGTATTTCTGTCCTCATTTCTACTATGCCTTCCCCCCAGACAAACATTGAGAAGAAAAAGTAAAATCTAGTGTGGTTTTTGATATTTAAAATAACTAAAAATGACAGAGAATTAAATAACTAAAATAGGTTTTGCCTCCTAAAAAAGGGCTATTATGAATTGCAAATAATCAATGTGAAATTGCTTTGTAAACTGGAAAGTATATGATATAAGGCATTATTATGACAAAACAAAGCCTGAAATAATATGGCCCCAACATATCTGTGCAGTTATCTTCCCTTAACCTCTCCCAATCTCTATAAAACCTCACATCTATTTATACAAAATTGTTTGTATCATGTAGTTTCATGCATCCATGGATTTGAATATATCATTTTGTCTTCCTGAAATGTTCTTCTATCATCTATTTAACTCCTACTCATTCTTCAAGATTCAGTTTAAATCCACTAAACTTCCCCTGACTACTCTTCCCTCCTCCCCACTGGTGGAATGAAGTTCTCCTTCTATGTTACTATAGTACCGTGTGCGCGCGTGCGTGTGTGTGTGAGATTACTTTTTAAAATAATACCTGTCAAGTTATAACTCTGTACAAACATCTCCTTCTCATTAGAACTGAGCTACTTGAATGCAGGAGCTAGATGTGATTTATCTTTGTATCTTTGGTCCTTAGTACATACCTTGGTACTTGGTACTAGATATGAAAACTTAACGATTTATACTTTCAAAGCTTATATTATAGAGGGAAAGATAAAACAGCCACAATAAGGAGGTGTAATAAAAACAGATGAAGAGTTCAGAAGAAAGAGGTTTGTTTTTGTGTCTTTTTTTTCTTTTTTTTTTTTTTGTCAAGGGGAATGATCAACCTGAGTTGTATCTGAGAAAGATTAAAGATTAATCTGACAACAGTGTATACGATAGGCTGGCCTAGGGGGACTGGAAAGAGACTACTTAGGAGGCTCTTATAAACAGTACAAGGAAGCTATAATGAGATTCAGAACTGGGATGGTGGCAATGGGAATGGAAGGAGACAGGTGTAAGAAATACATCAGAGCTAGAATTGGTACCTGTACCAATTCTTAGTAACTGATTAGATGTAGAGGGAAGAAAAAAGCTGAGTCAGAAGAGACAGGGGTAAGACACTAGCTTGGTAGAGTTCAAGGCTAGGCAATTCTTTCACAAATTTTGAGATGGCTAGAATAGAGAGCTGTCAAAATTAATGCGGGTAGATTAACAGAGGTATTGAATGGACCCAGAGACAAGCTTGAAGCTCCCAGTGGACAAACTGAAGCAATTTCAGTATCAAAACAAACAAGCAAACAATGACTGCAATGAATTGAATCAACGAAATCACACACTGAATCAATGAAAACTCATCAATTCATTATGATATTCAGAAAGTTCTTAGAAGGATATATAAACTCATTTGAGGTAGCTTTTTTTTTTTTTTTTTTTTGCGGTACGTAGGCCTCTCCCGTTACGGAGCACAGGCTCCGGACGCGCAGGCTCAGCGGCCATGGCTCAGGGGCCCAGCCGCTCCGCAGCATGTGGGATCTTCCCGGACCGGGGCACGAACCCGTGCCCCCTGCATCTACAGGCGGACTCTCAACCACTGCGCCACCAGGGAAGCCCTGAGGTAGCTTTTAAAAGAACTCCTAAAAATTACTAATTAGAGGAAAAAAATCAAACACTTAACCTGTCTTTCCAGTGGGAACTGAAGTTTAGGGTAACTAAATAGCCCCAGTCAATTACAGAAAGCTCAACTTTATAAAATACCACCAGCTATAATAATAATATTATGTATTTTCCAAAGATGGCCATGATAGTATTTCTCATCCCACATGCTTTCTGCAACATGACCTTGCCATTCCCTCATCAAAAGGTAAAGCTTAATTCCCCTCCCCTTGAGTGTGGGCCAGCTTTAGTGACTTGTACATAATCAACAGAATGTAGAAGTGCTGCAGGTGATTTTCAAGGCTAGGTCAGAAAAGGCTACACCCCTTTTGTCCAGTTCTCTTGAAATTCTTGCATTTTGTACTTTCTGGGAACCTAGCTGTCATGCTGTGAGAATCCCAAGCTACACATAGGTGCACCAGTCCACATTCCCAGCCAAGTTCAGCCTTAAGTCTTCCTGGCTCACGTGTCAAACATGTGAATAAAGCCTTCTTCAGAATCTCCACTTTCAGCCATTTTGGGTCACCTCCAACTGTTCAAGTCTCCCCAGCTGACACCCCAGACAATGTGGAACAGAAACAAAGCATCCACACTATACCCTATCTGAAGTCCTGACCCATAGAATCTGAGAATAAAAAAAATTTTTACACCATTAAGTTTGGGATTGTTTGTTTTACAGCATTAATAATTGGACCACATGCTTAAGTAACACCACACAGATTATTCCCTAATTACAAGAGGAAAACCTAACTTTAAATGAAGAGATCAGAACTAGATCAGGGATTAGAAACCACTACTCTAATGGTCAGTCTTAGCATCACTAATGTTGAGTCAACCATATGTTATGTTTTTTTTAAATTTTTAAATTAAATTTAATTTTTTACTTATTTTTGACTGTGTTGGGTCTTCATTGTTGCACATAGGCTTTCTCAAGTTGTGGTGAGTGGGGGCTACTCTTCGTTGCGGTGAGCGTGCTTCTCATTGCAGTGGATTCTCTTGTTGCAAAGCACAGGCTCTAGGTGCACGTGCTTCAGTAGTTGTAGCATGTGGGCTCAGCAGTTGTGGCTCGCAGGCCCTACAGCGCAGGCTCAGTACTTGTGGTTCACGGGCTTAGCTGCTCCGTGGCCTGTGGGATCTTCCTGGACCAGGGATCAAACCCGTGTCCCCTGCATTGGCAGGCGGATTCTCCACCACTGCACCACCAGGAAAGTCCCTGTTATATGTTTTTTGATATGAAACACATGAAGCGAACACCACCTATAATATTCTAGCCCAGATGTCTAAAGTGAATCTACTAAGCCTTCAGATACAACCTCCAGTTTATCATAAACACAGGAGACAGAGAAACATGATAAATGACACAGCAAGGAAGCAACCAAACAAATCTAGAAAGTAGGATATTCAGGCCAATTAATCTGGTCATTTTAATAAGAGTTATCTAAACAAACACAGCAAAAACAACTAATCATCATCTCCACCAACAAAAGGGACTTGACCAGATGCAATGTGTAGTCCTAGGTTAGATACTAGTTTGGATAAACCAGCTGTAAAGGACACTGTTGAATCAATTAGAGAAATCTGAATATAATTAGAGTTATTAAATGAGAGAAAATACAACTTGACTGAAAAACAGTTTATACAGTAATAACTTTGTTTTGTCTTTTTGGCAAAATAAATACATACATAAGACTTGGAAGGTTATTCACAAAATTGGCATGGTGGAGATATCTGGGTATGGAAATGTGATATTTTTGTTTTCTTTGTCATCATTTTCTAACTTTCTATAATACACATGTACTACTCTTGTAATAAGAGTTATTTTTCAAAAGTCTTGGGGGGAAGGGAGGAAAGACATGAAATGGTAGACTTCTGGGGTGGGTGGTAGGGGCAAAAGAAGAGAGATGTAACATTCAAGGGAGATTTTCTTTTCTTTTTAAAAAAATATTTATTTATTTATTTTGGTTGCGCTGGGTCTTAGTTGAGGCACGTGGGATCTTAGTTGCCAAGTGGGGGATCTTATTTGCAGCATGCAGGATCTTTAGTTGCAGCGTGCGTGTGGGATCTAGTTCCCTGACTAGGGATCGAACCCGGGCCCCCTGCATTGGGAGCGCAGAGTCCTAGCCACTGGACCACCAGAGAAGCCCCTCAAGGGGAATTTTCTTAATATTTAGAGATGTGAGCTTATTTGTAGTTAGAGGAGTAGTATGTACTGGGCAGTGTGAGACCAAAGACGCAAGAATAATATACAAAAATCCTTAGTTCATTATTAATACTTCTGAACTTAGAAAATAAAAGGAAATACAGGCTTGATAATGGTAACTTTGGTGACGGTTGCTGATATTTCTTGAGCTTTTATGTGCTAAGTGCTTTATATGCATGATCTCATTTAATTTTTACAACCTGATTTTTACCAATGAGAATATTTAAGTTTAGAGTTCCAAGGTCACACAGCTAGAACTGATGTCTGAGCCAGGAGTCCAGCCCAGGTCTGTCTGACTACAGGGCCCTGCTTTTAACCTTCAAACTATTTGATCCCCCAAAAGTATCAAATTACATGACTAACTGAGGAAAATTGAGCTTTTACTAAACTTTCATCTTTCAAACTTAAGAAAAGTTAAGAGCACTAATAAAAACCATTATTTGATATGCCTCAGGCAACTAGGTTTAAGTGAATTTCACTGCGTGTAATAACTTCTCGCAGAGCTGGAATCTGGTGATTCAGACTAAGATGAAGTAGTCTTGGGTCATCTTAACTGCATAAAAATGAAATAAATGATTCTACCTTTATGAATATGAAATGGGAACCTAGTTTTTTCTTACCAGCTACCGCTTCCCCCTCCTCCCCCAATAATATTCCCACCTGCAAATGTTTCTGAGAGCTTACCAAGAGTGCAATTTAAAGCAGGCAATCATTAATAAAACCAACTCTAAATACTAAGTAGGGACACTTTATCAATTTCCATGTAAATTGTTTGTTTGTACCTATTTACCCATCATTGTTCTCTATACAATAGAAAAAATGTAAACGAACAAATCAGAATGCAGCCCTAATGGGACTTTCTGTTTATAACCATTAGCCCAGAGGTGTGCTGTAATTCAGTTCTCAAGTAGCAAGATTTAGCCTCATTAACAGACTACAAGGGCAGGTTACAACTCATAAAACCCTACAGTAAACAAAGTTTATGGACACAGCGCAAAATCTTGAGCCTGACTGACAGAATTCTAGTTTCCTATCAGATTGCCCTGATTTACTTTTCTGCTAACGTCCTAACACCACAGAGATAATTTTGCTTGGGCCTTGGAGGGCTCCAGTGGGATGGCATATCTGCGTTGTTTGTTTTCTCACCCATTGAGTTTCCTTAAGACAAAGAACCAACTGAAAAAATAGAAGTTAATTGTTAAGGTCAGAAGGAAAAGCTTGTAATTATAGAAATTGATTATGCAACCAATTTAATTGATAGTATTAGTAATATCCAGATTCCTTATATGTAAAACTAATTTTTATATATAAGCTTCATTAAAAGTCAGTTTTTACAAATTGGGAGATTGGGATTGACATATATACACTAATATGGATAAAATGGATAACTAATAAGAACCTGCTGTATAAAAAAATAAATAAAATAAAATTAAAAAATTTTTAAAGTCAGTTTTTACAGTAGTATTTAAAGAATAGATAGCAAAAAAAACTATGTGTCTTTTACTCAAAAGAAACATACTGTTTATATCAAAGGAATAAAATGACCAGAGAGTAAGGGCAGTGATTATTTCATCATTTTTTATGTTTGTATAGGTGAATATTTCTGACAATGATGGTTTGCCTAAACCTACTCAAGTACAGAAATGTGTTATCTGTTTTGACCCTTCTGCATTCAAAAGAAGATAGCGACTCACAGCTGTAAATAAGTCATCTGTTTACTATATCTGCTGAAAAAAATAAAGGAATCTTTTCAATGGGATGCAAAGGTAAGTAACTTAGAAGACTGCTGTCATTAAAAGTACACTCGAAAAATTCAACACATAGGAAACCTATGTATCTTTCATTTACCTGCCTAGTCTAAATAAACTAAAAAAAATTGAAGTAGCCTCCTATTTCTAAGAATGGGTCTGATGACATTTACCTTTTTCTATACAGTATTATTTACAGAGTTAGACCGAGTTATATAGAACATTCTAGCTTTTGTAAGACAGATGTACTCTTTAGAGGGTTTGATAGAAGCTGTATTTTTGAGTAAATACTAGCTGTGTGCCTGTGCAGTGTTTTCACACATGTTGTCTCACCATTCACCACTCTGAGGTAACCACTATGACTTTGATTTGATAGAAATGGAATCTCACTTAAATATACTGCCCAAGGTCATACATCTTGTAAATGGCATAGTAAGAATTAAAATCACTGTCTGTCTGATTTCAAAGTGCTGGTCCTAGCTATTACATTACTGGTGTTCAGAAAATTTGTCTGAGGCCCTACTGCTATTGTCATTAAAAAAAACAACAGTTCTTTACTTACACTTGGGCTATACAAATCAGGTTAAACTCCCCTTTGTGCTACTGAATACAGAGAGGTAAAGAGAAATTAACTTACTTATATTCATTTAAAACTTAGGTTCCTGACTTTAAATTATAAGTCTTCAGAAAAGTACTGAATGTGGTACATTTAAGCTTCACTTTCCTCTTTGTTAACATCTTCAGAATAAGGCAAAAGTCCTGTTATGGTACAAAAAGCTTGTATTTCAACACAATGAATTTAAAATATTCAAATATTTTTTGGATCAGATGGATCAGAACTAACCACTTTGGACATAAACTGAAAAAATATTTAGCCCTTTCACAGCATGTCTTCAAGTTACTATTTTTCTTATCCTTCTAAAATGGTCTACAATCTGCCATAGATAGACGTACTAGTAAAACTTGACAATTTAAGGACAAACTCTTCAAGAATAAGTAATGTAATTCCTTGTTTCCTTTCCATAAAAATGTATTGGTATGCAATTTTTATATTTCACAGTTCACCGACATCTAGGCAAGCTTTCTTCCACTGCTTCAATGGTGCTACTTTTAATTTTATCCTCCTTAGTCGTAGTAATTAAAGTGATCAGCAGTGGCATCCCGGCGGCTTTGACACAGCTACAACCCCCTAGCAGACTTTTGCTTTTAAGGGGAAGGGGAAGAAAAAGACTAGAGTTTCATTTCACAGAGAACAAGAAAATCAAGCTTCTCCAATCCTCAACTTTATTCAATTGTTCTTTCAGCAGCCTTTGGATCTTAAGAATCAAATAAAAATGGCTGCCATGGGGGGTCCTTTTTATACTTGCCGCAAATGTCAACGACTGACATTACTTTAGCCAAAAAATGATGCCATGGATGTGTGAAGGTGAATTAGAACATGAGAAACTGTCAGTGTAGCTGCTGAGATCATTACCCACCCAAGGGTGTCTTTCATAACATTAGATATTTTTATTCAGTCAGTTGAAAACTATAGATTGAGAAGTCTTTCTATTTAAGAAACATGTCTACACACATTTTCATGAAATAAGCTTTTACAAAATTTAGAAATATATTATTTCAAATAATGTAGTTTGCATCCTTAGTCTTTGTAAATTTGTGTTTGTAACAGCACAAAGCACCCTATTTCTATCAACAAACCCATATTCCATACTATCTTATGCTTACTTGAGTTCTTCAGTGTTTCATATGGTCTTAGGAGTTGGACTTTTATTAATTGGGCTAAATACATTTTAACTTATCTAAATTTTTTTATAGGGCTTTACTTAGTACTGCTAATATTTCACAGGATTCTGTTCTCAGAATGGTCCGTGAAATTCCTCAATTTAATAGTAAACTAAGAGAAAGAACTTGACTGCTACCCTTTCAGCATTAGGCAGGAAGCAAGGCTCTGTTATTAGGCATTCAGAAAGGATAAAAAAAAAAAAAAAAATCTGTGCTTGTCCAGAGGCAAGGATTACCAAAGTGCACCTATTCACTTGCTACCAAAGATAGAATAAAAATAAAAAATAAAATTATAAGATCTTTAAAGGTTTG